>NC_034177.2:49295702-49308202 GCF_002021735.2 Oncorhynchus kisutch
TTGAGAACCCAATAAAAATGTCCAGTGATGGATGCTTCCCCCGAGGCGGTAAGGCCAGAAAATGGTCATTCACACTTCCGAGTGCAGAAAGTAAAAGTGGCACATGTTTTCGTTGAACGTAAACAATCTGTTTTCCATACGTTTTAATACCGCCTTCTCCGACATGATATATATAGCATATATAAATATATATTTTAGTAATGCCTTAAAACTCAAGGAAAGGGCATTACAACAATACAGAATAAATGTGATCAGACCAACACACCCAGAAGTTTGTCTATGGCATGATGTTGATAGGACCAGGACGCACGATGGCCCGAAGGGGAGTAGGGAGGTTAGTGTTAAATTACAGTCCAGACATATAGCTAGCCCTCCTTCCACCTTTCCCTCGCCCCATCCCACTTTCAGCCCCAGCTTCACCCCAGCCCTGTAGCACTCATTCCACCTTCCCCTCTTCCTCACCCTCAGCCCCCTGTCCAGTACTCATTCCACCTTCTCTTCTTCGCCCTGTAGCACTCCTTCCACCTCCCTGTGTTCCTCACCCTCAGCCCCTTGTCCAGTACTCCTTCCAACTTCCCCTCTTCCTCACCCCCTGCCCAGACATACTATCACTCCTTCCATCTTCCCCTCACTCCTCTTCCTCACCCTCTTCCTCACCCCCACCCTCACACCCATGCAGCCCCCTGTCCTGCTGCCCTCCTACCTTCCTCTTACCCCCATGTTCCTAACCCCTTGTCCTGTTCCCCTGCTCCAGGACATCAGGAAGCCGAGAGGAGTCACGCCTGTTAAGTGGGGCTCTTAAGCACATTATCCAATCTCCAGGTCTTTCTATCGAGGCAGGGGGCAGGATGGAGGCAGGAGGGATTCCTGGCTGTCATGATATCAGAGAGAGAATCAGCTCAGGGTGGTGCAGTGGGGGCCTGAGACAATCTGGATGGGTGGGGGGGGTCATGGCCTGCAGCTACCAGGTCGTAAAGGAGAGGCACGTTGTAGGCGCAAGTTACCCCCCTCACCCGCAACTCACGGGGAAAAAACATCAAGGTCATGCACAGTGTATGTAGGGAATAACAAGGTAGTTAGATGCACGCAAGTAAGTTATGGCGTAAATAACTAAATGTTGTGATGTGATTAATACAAGTGTTGTTTGATTTGGATCGTTACTTACATTCAACTCATGCAAAGCTACAGCTCTGAGTAACTTGGAACAGTCAACATTGTGAGTAATTGTATGAGAAAGCATCATTGGTATTCTGAGGCTTGCCGAGGGGGATAAAGATAAATCAATACTAAGGAATACTTGCAACATTTTAGAGGCCTAATAAATCTTTTCAAATCAGATAGCTAAACTAGCCTCATAGGATCTGCATAGATTTCACCAGAAGCTAATATGAGCGTCTCTTTCCCCCCTCCTCTCTCACTCCCTCTCTCTCCAGCATGGCCTCCTGCCCTGCCCTGCGGTGGAAATGCCCCTGTGGGGAGTCCACCGCCAGACTTAAAGAGGAGAAGTAGGGAGGGAGAGGTCAGCTTTTATCATAGGGGCATGTCTCCTACTTTCCTTCGCCCAGGGGTCAAGCCTTCACCTCCAGAGAGCAAACCACACACGGTCACCCAGCGGTCAACTGGCAGGAGACGCGGGCCACAGACACACACAGGCCACAGACACTGTAATAATACGTCTTTATGAACGAACGGGAGGAGGCTGGGCTGGCCCGGCACCTGGCCTGCTCCAATTCACGCAGATCAAAGTCCCTCTACATAATAAACATGAAAGCCATGGTATGACTTTCTTTGATATGAAAATATTTAGTGAGTGCTTTATGTTCATGCTATAATTCAAACAATTAACAATTGGTGTACTATACTGACTCGCCATTAGCTATATGCTAGCACTATTTCCATACACAGTACAACTTCGCAAATGTAGCATTTTACGCTTGTCATTTTGACATATTTTTCCAATATGATCCTATTTTGGATTTAACATTTCAACCCCAAAAATGCTTTACCATTTTCCTACCAAATCAAAATCAGGATGTTATATCCTTACATACAACAACAGCGTTTTCCCCCTCGTCCATGTTGTTAGTTCACAGCAGTTCTGGCTAAGTCAAGCATGTAGGAGCCGCTCGCGCAGTGTGTTTCGACACTCGATGTTCAATTGTGTTGTTTACATATTCAGAATGATATGTGATTCGTGAAACTAAAACACTGATGCTTGTCACTTAAGTCCATGGTATTAATCCATATCAAACCATATAAAATCGGCAATGAAAACAGAGAATGAAAGCAAACAGGCCGCTTCTTCCATGTAATTGTTACATTTGAGAGCATGACATGAGAACTTAAATCACTGAAGTAACAGTCAGGTACACAAAACAAGTTACCAAATGGTTAGACATGGCTGAAGCAGTGTTAAATATGACATCTTTACTGCATCATTTCTGTATATTTTGAAGCGCAGATGAATTATTTCCAGACTCCTTCCCTGTGATGCTAAATTCTCTATCAAGTGGGTCAGAACTTTGGATAACAAGTCTAATGCACACTTCCAGTCCATCCAAACAACCATATTTCAGCATCTTTCCCAGTATTTTTCCTCCTCCCTGGTCTTGACTATTCATCAAAACGGCCTTTGCTTTGCAGAGTGTGGACTTAGTGTGTGTCTGAAATGGCACACTACTCCCTACAAAGTGCACCATTTCTGACCAGGAACCTAAAGGACATAGGGTGCCATTACAAAGGCAGCCTTGGACTTGTCACCCTCCCCCCTCCCCCTCCTGCTAACCCCCTCTCCTCCCTCCCCACCATCATTGGGTTTCTGATCTTACAGAGGGGAACCCTGTTAAAAGCGTAACCCAAACCCGCTGGGATTCTGGATTGAAGCGGCTCCCGCTGCCTTTTTACAGGCAGGTTGGCATTTATTGTCATGAATCTTACCCTGGAGGCAGCTCTGCAGAGTGGTCACTAGCTGGCACAGCCACAGTGTCAGAAAATCTGATTTTAAACCTAACCCTAAGCTTAACCCTAACTTGAACCACACTGCTAACCATAATACCTAAGCCTAACCTTAAATTAAGACCAAAAAGCACATTTTTGATTACATACATTTTTACGATATAGCCAATTTCGACATTGCAGCTGGCCCATCTAGCGGAAATCGCTCAGTTCTGCCTTGAGGGCAAGACAAATGACAATACATGTCAACCTGCTTTTTGCAGGGGTCTGGGCTAGACTGCTGGGTAGGTGGCTGGTGTGGAGGCTTGCTGGCCGGCCGGGGTCTGGTTCTAGGTCTGGGGGGTTTCTGGGTCTCTCTCGATCGGCGTGCTGGCTTTGGCTGGGCTGCCTCCCCTCTCCTCTGCTTCCCCTGGTGCTGACCTGTGAAAGGCACCCCCTCGGATCCATCCCCATCCCCAGCCAGCGCCACAGGCTCAGCCAGCCAGCCCAGCCAGCGCTCCCCGGCAGGGGCTAACGTTTCAGGCTTCGAGTCAAGCCCCTTCTGGAGGTGATTAGCCCCAAACCCATGACAGATTCTTTCCGAGATATCCAACGCGGCGTGTTTATTTTATCCGGTCTCTTTGTGTGGATGTGCTGGACATTAGTAACCCACTTGAAATGGGTATCGGCTTACATACCCGGAGAGAGGGTAGCAGGGCCGGGAAGCAGCCGCAAAGAGTTTTCATGAAAAGAGGAGAAAATATTTACCCTCTCTCTTTTTTGGACCTATCTGTATTGTTAGTCTATTGGACTGGTCTGGAGGGGGAGTCTATTGAGTCTAGTCCCCCCCCCCCCCCGTCCCCCCCCCCACTAGTTTATCTGTTTCTTCTACCAGCACCGTTCTATCTCAACCCACCTACCTCAACCTCCCAACCCAACCCAGACTTGCCACCCCCCACAACTTAGATACCCCTCCACCGGCTCCTCACTAACCAACCGACCCAAACCAGGAGACTACTACCCACAACCCTATTCATATAAGACAAGAGGCCTGCAGTTTGTTCAGTCTGGAACCCCTCAGTGGCCTACCTCCCCAGCACTTAACTCAATTTCACACTTCAGGTCATCAACAAAGCCCTGCTGAAACACAATCATCTTGTTTATCATTTGTAATCCCAAACAACTTCATGTCCCGCTATTTACCACGTTCATATGCCTTTTTATTGCACACCGATAATAAGAGTCAGAGTTGTGGACTTGAGTCACCTGACTTGGACTCGAGTCACAAATTTGATGACTTGAAACTCGACTTAGGGAAGAAAAAAAACAACTTCAGACTTGACTTGGAGCCTCAAGACTCGACTTTGACTTGAGACTGACTTGAAATGATCTGCAGAGTGACCATTCATGACATGCAGAGAGACTAACACTCTGCATGCTCTACTGGGGCAGATGACAGTTGACACATACCCATTTTGCACACACAGAGAGAGAGAGAGCGATCGAGAGCCAGAGAGAGATGACTTGATCTAGAGCTTTGGTACTGTGGAGTCATGCTCTAACAATCCTGATCAAAAAGCAGCCTCTGTCTGCCTAGTCTACATGAACGTGGCAGGACTACTGACCACTGTTCTGGACCAGACCTGGGGGTGAGGTCACGTATCACTGCATGTAGCCACGGTAATTGACACACGGTAATGAAAACCGTCTCAGGGACGATGGCTCAGAGAGATCGTCTGGTTGGTTGGTTGGAATGGAAAGCCACCAGTTGGTTTGATTAATGCTGTTTCCTGTAAGGCATCTCAGGCTGGGCCCAATAGGAGGCGACGGGGCCAGACCTCTTACCTCCGCTGTCTGTTACGGCTGATTAACACACACAGGGAGGAAAGTCTCAATGCTGCTAGCGTGGCAATATAGTTTAAAAAATAAAGAGATGAGATGGAGTGACAGAGAGGAGAAAGGGGAGCCAAGACGAGGTAGGTTCCATGGGGTTTTGTTTCAGTTATAGGTGCTTAAGTCAGTTGAATATCTGTAAATAAGGTTAAAAAAAAATTGGGCCTGGGATCAAATAATATTTGTTTTCTATCAAACGTGTTTAATTGATTTCTGCAGACTCACCCAGTACTTCTCTGCCGCTGATTCTTGGACTTCATCTTCTTGGCCCGGCAGTTAACTCACTGGGGTGACAATGACACATGCTCAATCTATCTAAAACATCAGCACTACAACACTCACACATTGACAGTGACAAAAAGCATTTGTCCCATGAGGGGACAGCATACAAGACAGAGTTGGGTTCAACGTCCAAATTTTACAGAAATGTACAGGAAATTTAAAAAAGAAACGTCCCTTTTTCAGGACCCTGTCTTTCAAAGATAATTCTTAAACATCCAAATAACTTCACTGATCTTCCTTGTAAAGGGTTTAAACACTGTTTACCATGCTTGTTCAATGAACCATAAACAATTAATGAACATGCACCTGTGGAACGGTGGTTAAGACACTAACAGCTTACAGACGGTAGGCAATTAAGGTAACAGTTATGAAAACTTAGGACACCAAAGAGGCCTTTCTCTGAAAAACATCAAAAGAAAGATGCCCAGGGTCCCTGCTCAGTTGCGTGAACGTGCCTTAGGCATGCTGCAAGGAGGCATGAGGACTGCTGATGTGGCCAAGACAATAAATTGCAATGTCCATACTGTGAGACGCCTAAGACAGCACTACAGGGAGAAAGGACGGACAGCTGATTGTCCTCGCAGTGGCAGAAAACATGTAACAACACCTGCATAGGATTGGTACATCCGAACATCACACCTGCGGGACAGGTACAGGATGGCAACAACAACTGCTCGAGTTACACAAGGAACGCACAATCCCTCCATCAGTGCTCAGACTGTCCGCTATAGGCTGAGCGGCTGGACTGAGGGCTTGTAGGCCTGTTGTAAGGCCTCACCAGACACCACCGTCGCTGGACCAGACAGGACTGGCAAAAAGTGCTCTTCACTGACAAGTTGCGGTTTCGTCTCACCAGGGGTGATGGTTGGATTCGCGTTTATCGTCGAAGGAATGATCGTTACACCGAGGCCTGTACTCTGGAGCGGGATCGATTTGGAAGTGGAGGGTCCGTCATGGTCTGGGGTGGTGTGTCACAGCATCATCGGACTGAGTTTGTTGTCATTGCAGGCAATCTCAATGCTGTGTGTTACAGGGAAGACATCCTCCTCCCTCATGTGATACCCTTCCTGCAGGCTCATCCTGACATGACCTTCCAGCATGACAATGCCACCAGCCATACTGTTTGTTCTGTGCGTGGTTTCCTGCAAGACAGGAATGTCAGTGTTCTGCAATGGCTAGCGAAGAGCCCGGATCTCAATCCCATTGAGCATGTCTGGGACCTGTTGGATCAGAGGGTGAGGGCTAGGACCATTCCCCCAGAAATGTCCGGGAACTTGCAGGTGCCTTGGTGGAAGAGTGGGGTAACATCTCACAGCAAGAACTGGCTAATTTGGTGCAGTCCATGAGGAGGAGATGCACTGCAATACTTAGTATGTGGTGTGGCCACCAGCTGCATTGACTGTTACTTTTGATTTTGACATCCCCCTTTTTTCAGGGACACATTATTCCATTTCTGTTAGTCATAAGTCTGTGCAACTTGTTCAGTTTATGTCTCAGTTGTTGAATCTTGTTATGTTCCTGCAAATATTTATGCGTGTTATGTTTCCTGAAAATAAACGCAGTTGACAGTGAGAGGACATTTCTTTTTTTGCTGAGTTTATGTCCCTCCTTTGTGACCCTACTTACCACTCCCTATCTACCAGAATCTTCTCTGATCTCCCAGAAAGACCACTGGGCCCTGACACAGAGGCGGGAGATTTAGTCCTGAAATAAATCAATCCACACCTCATCAACTGTGATCTTATGTGGAAACAATAGCATTTATAAAGGCACTGTGATTGACGATTGTTGCATCAATGTTGGCTCTGTGAGAACTACCTAAAATTACTTGTCGGCCATGCCGGCTCAGTTTCCTACCTGCTAATGCTGTCAGGGGAAACGGTCTGCATCCACAGAAGCACAGGGAGGCTTGCCTGCTGGGTGGCTTCTGGTAGGTGTAGAGGGCGCGGAAATATAGTAAACACAGTCAGAAGACAGAAGGTTGTGTTCATGTAGCGTATTTAACAAGTGTTTAACAGGTGTTCTAAATGTTTTGTAAAGCAAACAAGAGCTGTGCGAACACCTAGAACACTACCCTCCAAAAGTTTGGTATTCTAAATAATGTAGCCTAAATGAGGAAAGCCACTATATACAGTATTGTGCATTGAAATCCAGCATTTCTAAAATCCCCCATTTTCATTCCCTAAAGACCCTAACGTCAAAGTCACATCTTAAGTAGCTTGATGACGTTTTAAAAACCTCTCCCTCCTCTCTGTAGATGTGGTAAATTGTTTAAATAGTTTATCCACCCCTTTGATGTGCACGTTAGCTAGCGTTAAAGTCAGCCTGGCCGTGGCGGCAGCTGCAACGTATCAGCTAGCAGAGTGGCTAGCTACCGTAATGTAGAGTCCTGCCTGCAAGACTCGTCCAAAGTAAAGAGCCAGGGAGAGGTAATGAAGGAAAGAAAAAGGGCCTCGGCACAGATGAAAAATGACATCTGCTGATGCAAAGGAAGTTTGAGGCCTCCTAAAAGTAATTGTGTTTTTCAAGGTAATAAATTGGAGGATTAATCAGTGAGAGTTGTGTCGGGTCCTGGAGGACTAGAAGACGAGGGAGAAAAGGAGGGAGGGAGGGTTTTCTATGATCTTTCCCAGGCGGTGCTGTGTGTTACCTTTGGTGCAGGCAGCTGGTCTGGGAATGGAGGAGAGTGAAGGAGGGTTTTGGGAGGCGAGTCGTCAGATAAAGGGGTGATCATCCAGTCTCTCAATAGGGCCGTCCGTTTACAACCCAAAGGAGAGGAGATTGAATCATCTTTAGTGTGAAACAACAACGACAATAACAGACAGGACTACAGTACAAAGCATTGATGTTTTTCAATTCCCTCTACGGGTTTGTTGGCGAAGTGCTCCGTGAGGTCAGGTTGACATGGGTTTGAGGTTCAGATCAGTCAGCCCAGAGAAATTCAGTCTATAACGTTTGGACCTACTGCCTACCTCATCAAAGACAAATTCATCCACATCCTCGAGGGCCTCGTGGTCCCCCAGGTGGAAGCACCGAGCCTGGGCCAGAGCAGCAGCTAGCCTCTTCCTCAGAGCGAAGCCCCTCCAAACTGCCTGGAGGAATGAAGGTACCAGAGGAAGAAGCCATGAATCACGGACAAAGCTAAATATTGCGTGTTATCCCATTAGGAAGATAAAACATGTTAACCTCTGTTTAATTGCAGAGTGATCTGTTGTTTGAACTCTGTGTGACTTTGGCGCTAGGAGACAAATGGAACGCCAGCAAGGGTTCTAAATCCTCAGAATTCCCAAAGGGATGCCTTCACAAAGTGAGCAGTACTGGAATCTGGAATCCTCAGCGCTCCCACTACTGCAAAACTCTGGAATCTGATTAATCATTTTATCCCCCAACTCCAGGCTCCTCAAGGGCCCATCAAGTACAGAGAGAGAGAGAGAGAGAGAGAGAGAGAGAGAGAGAGAGAGAGAGAAAGGAGGCGAAGAGGGTAGAGTGAGACGAGAGGGGAAGGGAGGTTTCAGAAGAAATCTACTAAATTCTCTCACAGGATAGCCTAAGTAAGGCTTGATATCGCATAAGGCCTGGAAATTAACATTAGCATTGCATACAATCTATGTTTATTATTTAAAAAAATTAAACATTCTCCGAAACATGTTACTGGACATCTATGACAAAAGAGAAATTGCATTTCTATAAAAGCTGATCAACTGAATTTTTAAAATATATTTGCGGGATTGATCAAAGCAAGACAATGATTTCTGAGTAGATAGTCTTGTATTTCCATAGACACCGTTGAAAAACCTGTCAGCGAGCCCAGTCTAAAAGTCCTGTTGAAGTGTTCCAAGAAGTCACTCGCAGCCCAGTTACCTGTGACCCTGGCTTACCTGGATGGCAGTCGCAGCTTAACCTGGCTCCAGACGGCTCTGCACTGACCCAGTATGGCTGGGTCCTACGTCAACTCTTCCTCCTTCTCCACCTCAGCCCTCTTCTGGAGCTGGACAGCTGGATCTTCTGACGTCACCACGCTGCCATTCTGCTCTGAAAAAAAGACAACGTTAGCGATATACATGATGTCATACCCTCAATTTCTCAGACAATGTGTGAGTTCCAAATGACACTCTATTCCCTAAATAGTGCGCTACTTTTGACCAGACACTAATGGGCCCTGGTCTAAAGTAATGCAATACATAGGGAATAGGGTGCCATTTTGGACGCAGCCCGTGAATCTATTTCTGTTTAAACATCTTGCTTGCAGAGAGACTAGAGAAATCCAGCCTGTCTATAACAAGCTCATATCAAAGATACATACTCTTCTGGCTGAGAAGAGATAGGCATGTTGAATGATGACTGTGTGTTAGAGTGAATACGATGTTTGACATCAATCAAATGGGGGAAGTTCCAATGACAAATGCTCATTGGCAGAAACAAATAGAGTTGAGAAACAACTAAATAATTTGAGAAAGAACTATGAAAGAATTCACCAACAACAAATCATAAATCACTTTAATTTTTCATGTCCAGCTTGCTTTGAGGATTGGGGATGGCTTGGCGGAGGTCATTTTAAATTTTTCCTCAGGGGAGGTAGAAATGGTATTGCTTGTGTTGTTCACACGGTTAGGTGCTGGATTCAAATCTTCCCTAGTGGACACACTCCTTGGACTGCTTTTGGACCTGAGTGCTGGCGGCTGAGCCTGCTTCTCACAAGTCTTGTCCTCACTATTGTCATTGGCTGGGCTGATGATGGCAAGGGGAACAACATGTGGTCTTGTTTTCCTCTACGTAAGACTTTTCAGCATGGGGCCCGCTAACCCTTGTCACCTTGTTTGTCAGTGACGATGGTGTCTACGTATTCGTGAGCATATCTGTGCTCCTCAGACAGCTGCAGAGCTTCATCATGGTGTTGGAGAGAGAGCCTTTGAGCATCCAGGGGAGAGAGCGCACCTCTGCAAACACATATACATGTTCATATGAAGATCACTAAAGTCAAATATGTTTTATTATGTTGTTCTCGATTCCGTCCTCTCTCATATATTAAGCCTACTGCAGTACATAATCAATGGCTAACATAGATACATAATTCATGAATACCTTCAAGAATAACAGCATTTGATTATCTAATACAGTGTATGCATTGAAAAGGCTGTGTGGGGGTCAGTTCTGTAATCCCATATAATGTCTCTTTCATAGAGGGTAGTTGGTACAAAGCCACCTCAATGGAAACTTAATAAGTCTATTAGCAACGCTTGGTTCCGCTCCCCCCCCCCCCCCCCCCCTATCAATCTGAGACCCTTACGGCAGCCAGAGCAACTGGGGTACACAGTACACCACAATACACAGTCTGCCCACTAGCCCTAAGGCCTAGGTAGTACAGCCTGGCCTTCATAATGCCACTGCTATTCAATTGGATTGAGGGGGGAACCAAAAGAAGGGGACCTAACAGATAGTGACCCCTCGATCTAAACCTCCTCATACCTGCCAGTTCACCGCAGGATCGAAGGGAAATTGAGGCTTATAAAAGGTAAGGAAAATGATGTGAATAGTCAAGGGGGGAAATATATAGGTATAGCAAGTTCCATTTAGGGCTGGATAAATAATGGGTTAATTAATTTACTTCTGTTATTAAAGAATTAATGTCATATTGTCTTGGCAGGGTGAAATAGGACCTGTGGAGAGCAGTTACATGGGGGGAACAGTGTGCCAAGGCAAATATGTGCTTCCCTGGGGCTACTAGTACTGCAGCCCAAGCACGTGATGGAACTGAAATGATACATTTTAATGGAAAATATACTGGGATTCGTTCACAAAGGTACTTCGACCCCATTTACACTATGTGAAATGAGGATGGTAATATACCATTGAGGCAATATATTTGTGTTTAATAAATGTGTCAATACATAGGATGGAAACATATAGAGAAATTAAGGACATTTTACCCAAAATACCTTTAATTTCTATCCAGAGTGTTGTAAAACTTTACAAAGCATGGTAAATCCCAGGATCTCTACACAACCTTACCAGCTTTACTATACAGGCCTGAGCCACAGCCTCTCTAGACCTTGTCTCGGCCTGGGTAGAGACTTGTTCCAGAGGTTAACTAGCTGTGGTGGTCCCTGCGTTACTCCCAGAAAGGCTCATTGTCTACCGCCCGGGGGGGACTGCAGGGAGCATGGGCAGGGGTGAAGGGAGGGGAGCACTGTTGTCCCCCCCCAAGCCATGGGAGTCCTTGGTCTGACCCATACCAGTAGACACCACTGCATTTCATCTTTTGTGAAACAAAATTATGGTGAGGTCAGGAAGGTAAGGGTTGACCGCTGGTCTATGTTGGTGTTCTCTCTGTCTAGGGGTGTCCGTCTGCAAAGGTTACTGTCTTTAAATAATTTACAAAAACAGATGAACATTGTCTTTATTTATCAAATGTATTTTTTTATTTTTAGGTAGTAGATCAGCTTTAATATTGCAGATTGTAGCTTCCATCAATGTAATTGTCTGCATCATTTCCAATCCCCCACGTATTTTATAAAAAATATATATATATACAGATACAGTGGGGCAAAAAAGTATTTAGTCAGCCACCAATTGTGCAAGTTCTCCCACTTAAAAAGATGAGAGAGGCCTGTAATTTTCATCATAAGTACACTTCAACTATGACAGACAAAATGAGGGACAAAAATCCAGAAAATCACACTGTAGGATTTTTAATGAATTTATTTGCAAAAAAGAAAATGAAAATTACAGGCCTCTCTCATCTTTTTAAGTGGGAGAACATGCACAATTGGTGGCTGACTAAATACTTTTTTGCCCCACTGTATATACATACACACACATACACATACATATATATGCACATTATCTAGGATATACACACATTATACACACACATATATATACACATACACATATATATGTATGTATACATACATATATATACAAATATATATATGTATGTATACATACATATATATATACACAAATATATATATACATACATGTATATATATATACATACAAGTATATATATATATATACATATACATATCTGTATGTATGTATGTATGTATGGTATATATATATATATATATATATATATATATATATACACATCTATATATATATATATATACACACACACATCTATATATATATACACACATTATCTAGGATATACACATATATTATACACACACATATATATATATATATATATATATATATATATATATATATATATATATATATATATATATATATATATATATATATATATATATATATATATATATATATGCACATACATAAATACATACATATGTGTATATACATATATATACACATTATCTAGGATATACACACATTATATACATATTTATGTGTTTGTATATACATACATATACAGTGGG